>NC_056729.1:1688098360-1688106860 GCF_019279795.1 Protopterus annectens
GTAGGAAATTGAAAATTAGAATGGGAGAACATTTAGGTGACATTAAGCATGGTACGGTAACCAGTGCACTATATAGGCACATAAGAGAACATACCACACATAGTTTCAAATTTTTGGTCTTGCAACACCTCAATGAGGATGAAAAAGGGGGTATTTTGGATGTGCACTTGGATGCAATGGAATTAAAATGGCAATTGTTTATAGATGCCTCTAGATTTCCAGGCATTAATGAAACCATTAGTACTGCTAGCATTCTTAAACTAACCTGAAATTTGGTCAACTTTATTTGAGAACTTAGGTTTTTAAAAAAAACTTTTTTAAAAATTTGTTTTTGGTTTGTCAATTTATGTAAACACATTTTTAACATAAAACAATGTAACATTTTGTTTAAATCTTGTTTTTAAGATTTTTTAAAACAATGTGGTGAACTATGTTAACATTGGAAGTTTGATATTGCTTTAAGGATTTTAATAGTTGCTTAATTGAATAATTTATGGGTGTATTTAACTTGGTTGGGTAAGGTTGTGATTTTTGTTCTGGGGAAGTCTCTGTAGTGGAGAGGAAAGTGCTTAACTTTTTGTGAATAAAGTTGGTGTCCTTTGGAGTGCTCACGTTCTTCTGGTTTTTCTGTATTATAAAATTCCCCAGTCTGGACTTAGTTACTGAAAAAAAAATTAATATGGGATTCAGAGAGTACAGTTGTGTACACTTACCATAAATATAGCTGTTCAAGTGTATTCACTGTTGCAGTCATCACATTTGGGTCATCTGCCTGCAGGTAACCCTCAGCTGGCCTGAATACCAGAGTCTTCGGATTTCTGCGTCGGATGAAGTCTCTTCTTCCATGACATCAGACATGCAGCCGACGCCATTACATCAGTTTTTCTTGCTCAAAATGTCAGGTGCCCCCACAATAGGAAGCAATTATATGGTATGGTACACCCCCATCAAAAAGCAGATACACCAGAAAAATGAAATATACCAAACAAGAAGGAAAGGTAAAACCAAGAGAAGTCAGGGGGCTGGAGGGAGGGTAACCAGGACTGCAACAGTGACTACACTCGAACATCTACATGTATGCAAAGTGTACACAACTGTACTATGCTCTTCGTGTTTCACTGTTGCAGTCATCACATTTGGGTTGATTCCCAAAGCTAAGGAAGGGAGGAGGAAGTTAAAGAGCATTAGGGCCAGCTATTAAGCCCTGCAAGACTGCAGTGGCAAATCCAGCTCTAGATTTAGAAAAGATAGACATGTGGTAATGTTTGGTGAAGGTATGTACAGAGCTCCAGATAGCAGCTTCTAGGATGTCCCTGGTAGGGACTCCTCTGAAAAAAGCCGCAGAGGTAGATGCAGCCCTGGTGGAATGTGATCTTATCCCCTTGTGGGGTAGGTTTTCCATGGTGCTTGTAGCAGAAATTAATGCAATAATGGGCTATCCATTTAGAAATGGTTTGCTTTGAAATGGCCTTCCCCTCTGCCCCTGCAGCAAAGCCAGTTAGCAGTTGTTCAGATTTTCTGAGAGGCTTAGTCCTGCCCAAGTAAAATCTAAAGTTGTCTGTGCACATCCAGAGTGTGCAGTATTCGTTAACCTTTGGTTTTGTGGATTAGGGAAAAAAGTAGGCAAATGAATGGACTGATTTAGGGCCACACTGGACGCCACCTTAGGCATAAAGGAAGGATTAGTCGAGGGAAACCGTGTCTGCATGGAAGATAATGAAGGGTTCCACTGCCATGAGGGCCTGTAATTCAGATACTCTTCTTGCTGAATTGATGGCTAGAAGGAAGGCTGTTTTCCAAGAAAGGAATTTTAACTCTGCTGTTGCAGCTGGCTCAAAGGGGGGGGGGGGGGAGTGAACTTTTCCAATGCAAAGTTAAGGTCCCAGGTTGGAGTGGGAGTTCTCCTGGGGTGTCTTAGATTTTTGGCCCCTCTAAGGAATTGTTTTAGGAAGGGGTGAGAGAAGTGGGGTGGCTCAGTATTATAATGTGCTAAATAGCAGAGGCATGGATTTTGATGAAAAGGATAGGCCCTTACGGAGCATTTCTGTCAAGTACTGTAGAATATGAGGTAAGCTGGACACCATTGTGGCCATCCCCTGATCCTGGCTCCAGGAACAACATCTTTTCCACTTTTCAGCATAGGATTTTCTAATACTAGGCTTCCTTGCCTCCAGAATGACATCCAGCACCTGCTTACTGAGGGATGCTAGAGGAGAGCTCAAGGAATTAGCCAGGCTGCAAGGTTCAGGGTTTGAAGCTGAGGGTGCAGAATCTGGCCTGCCTGCTGGGACAGCAGGGAAGGGGTCTAAGGCAGGTGCCATGGTTGCAGCAGTGTCATACTGTGCACGAGGGGGTACCAGTGCTGATGTGGCCAGTCTGGTGCAATCAGTATTGCCCTTGGCTTGTCCTGTTTGATCTTTAGTAGAACATTCAAGAGGAGAGGCAGAGGGGGAAAGGCATAAACAGAGAGGCTTTCCCAGGTAAAGGACAGGGAATCCACTTTCTAACCTTGACTATGGGGAGTTCTTGTGTAGAATTTGTTCAATTGGTAGTTCTGAGGGGAGACAAACAGGTCTACCTCTGGACTCCATTTGTTCCTCAAGGAGGTTGAATATTTTGGGTTCTAGTTTCCATTCATGTGGGTCCAAGAGATTTCTGCTTAAGTCGTCTGCCAGTGAATTTAGTTTGCCTGGCAGGAATTGAGCTTGTAGGTGTACTTGGTAGCTCAAGGCTGTGTTTCTCAGACCCATGGCTAGTCTGCACAGAGGGTACAAGTGGGTTCCCCCCTACTTCTTTATGTACCACATAACTGTGGTGTTGTCTGTCTTTACCAATAGTTGTTCTGGAAGAATACAGTCGTTTAAGGCTGTCACAGCATTCTATACAGCTAACATTTCTTTTTGATGGATATGCAGGTGCATCGGTCTCAGGTTCCATTTGCCCTGAATGCACTGACCTGCCATGTGAGCCCCCATGCATAGTCTGATGCATCTGTTAGGGTTTGGGCTGCAGGGGGTAGTGAAAGGGAGTTCCTTGTAGTGGTAGCAGGCCTCTGCCCACCAAAAGAACTCTTGTCTTCATACAAGGAATGATAGAAATCATTGTTTCCAGGTCCAGAGAATGTTGACACCATAGGCTTTTTAGATACCATTGGAGTTTCCTCATATGCAGTCTTGCATATAGAATTAGTAGAATGCAAGAGGCCATGAACCCCAGGGCTTTATTTTCCTTGCAGATAGTCAGGGTTTTGTGGCCAATAGTTTGAAGTAGGTTGTCAAATAAAATTGTTTCTCCAGAGTGAGGAATGCCATCTGGGAAGTTGCGTTCAAGCTTACTCCCGGGAATATAATCTGTTGGCAGGATACTAGGTGAGATTTCTTTTAGTTGATGGTGTACCCCAGAGAGGTTAGAAGTTTCTTTACGAATGCTGTTGTAATAGCAAGTTCTGGCTTTCTGCCTGAATCAGACAATTGTCCAAGTATGGGTAAATTTGAATATTTCTCTGCCTGCAAAATGCAATGGCTGGAGCTAGACACTTTGTGAATACCCTGGGCACAGTAGATAAGCCAAAGGGAAGTGCAGAGAACTGATAGTGCATGGAGCCTGCCCTGAAGCATAGGTATTTCCTGCAAGATTCCCTTATTGGGATGTGCAGGTAAGCTTCCTTTAAGTCTAGGGTTGGGAATCCTTGGCTAACTGTTCTGCATCATAAATCTATTTTCATTTTACTTGAAACATAATGGAAACATGGTAAAAAAAATTACATGCTCGGTGTTAAATCAGTCGCACATATTCAGTTCTTGAAGACTTCAAGACACAAATGTTCCTGATTATGTTTCTAAGTCAATACAAACAGTAACGCACACAAGAAAGGATTCTTTATCTTTCAATCATCTAGAAGAATTCACAGATAGAGAGAGCAGAGTACAAACTACAAAGATAACAGCTATTTTTTTTTTTTTTTAATCAGTTAAAGCACATCACTTACCATGTGGATATGCAATACAGGAAGCACAGCCCTTTGAAATTGCAGCAGCGAACATCAGTGCTATAAAGTCAGTAGTAGCTTTTTCGTGCACAGGACCAGAAGATGAAGACAACCTCAGACCAGCTAGGTGCTTCTTCAGAGTCTCATAAATAACAAAGCAGATCATAGTTTCAGAAATTCCAGCATACGAGGCTGTTAGACCTCTATAAAATCCTCGGATGCCTTCTGTCTTGTATACATGTTTAGCACACTGGATCGCATTCATTTGTTTTGTACCTCTTGCACTGGAAAGAAAAGAATAGTTCAAGTATATACTTATTCTCTGACTAATGGCAGAATGTGCTTTTACGAGAAAAACATCAGGAGCTAAAAGCACACTAGTATTTTAATGCTAACAAATAATCATTAAATACATCTAGACAATAAGGCTTTGCCAAACTGGAGGTCAGTAAAAGGCAGCACTTTCAAACGTTTGATGCTTTAACTGAAGAAAAGTTACTCCCAGCATATCAAGTAACAGGCACAAGGCGTGTGTGTGTGTGTGTGTGTGTGTGTGTGTGTGTGTGTGTGTGTGTGTGTGTGTGTGTGTGTGTGTGTGTGTGTGTGTGTATAATGATGATATGGTAGGAAGTACAAGGAATGGAGACAAAATAACGTCATCCAAGCTGCACATGCACTGGGATGAAGAGGGCGCCAAGTTATCAACCTTCATTTTAAAAATTCAAATGTTTTTGATGGTAAGCCTACAGTTTGTCAGCATCTACTTAACTGATGCTTAAATCATTTAAGGATCACCAGCTTCTTGCAATTGTAGTTAGACCCTCAAAAGGGGGTTGGGAGGGTGGCCTAATGGTTAAGGTGTTTGCCTTACAAACACAAGGTGCAGGGTTTGAGTCTCTGAGGGATAATGGGCTTAAAATGTAGCTCGCCAGGGCAGTTAGCACAAGGGATAATTGGCTGGGCTTAAAATGGCTCGCCAGGGCAGTTAGCCTAGTACTAACCTATGAACCTATGAACCTATAAATGAGCAAGCCAAGTGCTGTGCTTTTTATCACTTCCTCTCTCTCCCCCTTCTCAGTTTGTTAGATTTCAACGTCAAGAATGTATACAGCTTGGGGATATGGGGGCTTGCCATCATGTGAGGGGGTACAGGAAAGACTGCCCCCAGCAAAAAAAAAGTGTTTTACAGCTTTGGAAATGTTGCCGTTTTGAGTTGCGATCCCCTCCAAGACTTCAGATGCTCTGGTGTCAAATAATCATGTGCCAATTAAATCACATGTGATTCACTATTCGTGGCAAGTCCCATTCTAACACTATCAGAAACAATTAAGATTTATACTGACAGCGAGTCCTACTTAGGGTAAATTAACTCTTTACCCTGTGTTTGAGGGAGGAGATATAGGCAGTATGGCAACATCTCAGTAGCTCATACATCTTGTATTCATAAATAAATAAGTAAACATTTGTCTGACTGGGTTAAAATGCAGATTTTGTCTTTGAAAAATACTTCAATATTAAATTTAATGATTAAAGTTATACAATGAAAAATATGTTATAACACAAATATGAAATAATCTATAGTTATGTCCTTCATTTTGGGAACAATTACTTGTTTACTTATTAACAAGGATGGTTACCAGCGCCAAAATAGAATTCGCTTTATTAAAGAAACTGCCAAAGGAGGACAGTATACAAGTAATCATTTATTCATTCAGCAATACCCACTTTATCAAATTCAGGTTCTTGAAGGAGCTGGAGCTTATCCTAGCATGCAATATACAAGTTAGAGAAAAATTCTTGAAAGAGTGCCAGTCTATTGCAAGAGGGACACGGACGGACACACACACACACAGTGCCCCACATGTAAACCAAACAGAGAAGCACCACCTTCAGGAAGCAGCTCTAAATGCTGCATGACTGTACTGCCCTATAATATTAAATTTATTAACCAGGTAAGTGGGCTGACACAGACTATTATTCACCCATGTGCTTGGCAAAAGATAAATGCACACATACTATAACTGACAAGTCCATGAAAATGCAAATGAAATAATACACGATACAAATATATGTTAGTCTTGATTAAATAAAACTGTTTTTAAAATATGTTAGAGAAATGGGTTCCCATTGTAAGTTTAAAATATTTTTGAGGTTTTGGGCTTCGCAGTATAGGTGCAACAGAATTCTCCCCTGCACCGATGTACAATATTTTTGAACAGCAGGGGGGCAGAAAGCTTTCCCACCTGCAAAACTGCTTTCATGGTATACAGCAAGTTTGTCATTTTTAAATGCTAAATCAGACACGCACAGTTTTCAAAGTTACTGGGTTCCCAGTCTGGAGAATAAGTCCTCCAATATATGGCTTGAAGGTGCATGACCAGAGTCAATAAGCAATCAAAATGACCAAAACAGCTATCCATTCACCCATCCACCCCTTCCCTTTTCACCCCCCCATTTTAAACACATGGGGTCAGGTTGCCACATCAGTGATAATTATCTAGAACCAATGTCCGCACCGATGGGACAGCTATCTACATACATATATATATATGTAGACAAATCAGTGATTGTTTTTTCCTTCATAAAACTGAAAAACGTAACACTTAATAGGGAAAGAATTAAATCAAGGTTAGGAAAATGGTTCTTTGTAGGGTCAAACCAGGAAAACTGCACATAGTAGTGAAGATAAAAGTGCATTTTAGAACGCCCTAATGAAGAAATGTTAGGCATGCAGTAGACATAACACAGAGTTAGCATCAATTGGCCTTCAGCAGGCATAAAGTCAAAGGGCAGCTTATGACCTGACAAGTGTTAAACAGACAAGTTACTGAAAAGTGGCAGTAGTAGAAATTTTACGAGTAGTCAGTTTTATACGTACTAGGTATTGGAACATACTGGCATTTAGCTCTTTGGAAGTAGAAAGCAAGAGTTTTGAAACAAATCATCCTGAACAAGGGTGGAGAAGACATGTAAATAAGTCTATCACAATTCCGGCAGTAACTATTAAAAAACATCTATAGCACAACTGATCTCATGTAATAATTTTCAGTAAAAACGATTAGGATGGAGCAGTCACCAAAATAAAATACCACAGAAATGTGAGAAAAAAAAACAAAACAAAACAAAAAAACAGAGGAGAAAGAATAACTATTAAATTGTGTTATACAGTAGCAAAGGGTAGGCAAAGCAGGGAAAGGGGTGGGTCAGGTCACTTGAAACAGATAAAATAGTGAAAGTACATAGGGGAGATGAAGATAATTGAAAAAAGTGAGAGATGGGATGGCATTTGCAACAGAAGCACAGAGTTCAAGTTAGAACATATGCCTTCTGCAGTACATGAAAGTCTGATAAGCATGGCATGTTTATGCCAGGACTGAAACTTGGGATAATTTCATCAGACATTTCATCAGGCTTTCAGACACTTAAGCTGATGCAACTCTCCTGCAAATGCAAACATTCTAGAAAATTGCCTTCATTCAGTAATTCCAGACATGTCAGCTGAGCACTCCTGTAACAAGCTGCACTAATTGCATCATATATGGGCCATTTGACCATGATGATCCAGTCTGTCCCACTGCAGTGAAGGGAGGGGGGGGCGGATCAGAGCAATATTTCCAGTAGACAGGTATGGAAGCTCAATCCATCTGCCCTTCAGGCAACATTCACATTAATAATGTACAGGAGTATGTGTGTGTGTGTGTGTGTGTGTGTGTGTGTGTGCGCACATACTCTAGTGCCTAGAAAGTCATCAATTTCTGGACAAGTTAAAAATCCATCTGTAGTCAAATTAATTTTATACATGTCGAAATGAAAGATGGTTAAGTGGTCTTCAAAAAGCTGTCAACACAAGCTCTGCAGAGCTACTTATGATCATCTTCAGTAAACAGCAGTTTGGGAGAGGAATCTTACAAAGAAATACCCTGGAGAAGAGCAGTGACATTCACAGATGCTCCCTTGAAAGACATCTTGCCGGTTAAAACAGTGCCATAGACAAATGAACTGAATCGCACCCTGGAAATAACTGAAAAGGCATGCAATATGCAAACTGGTTGGAAAGATTCATTAATGCTCTGTGAATATTTGTGCAAGTCTAAAATGGAATTTGCTTGCAGATGCCAGCAAAGGGATGTCTCCAGCTGCCAACACAAAATATGAAAATTCCCCTGGTGTTCTGCAACAGCACAAAACAATTCTTTGTAAGGCTGCCTCCTTGCCTTACTCACTTCAGTGCTGAATATTACATCAGCTGCGTTTGAAATTAAACCTATAAAGTTTATAATACCCAGTTGTCAGGAACTTAAAGTGTTACATACAAAGGTGATGTTCTTAAGCTACACTAACAACTGCATGCATTGCACTCTACTGTTGTTGAAGGAGTAATTTTGCCATTTACCTGTCATCATAAAGGCCAATAGGGTGCTATGCTGTATGCTGAACTGGGGGACCTTAAGAGAGGTAGAGGTCATTCTTCTAGTGTACAAAGTGCTTGAGGGTTGAGCACAAACCTCGTGC